>NW_028082081.1:0-1344 GCF_014824575.4 Sturnira hondurensis
CTTGAACTGTGCTTCTGAGAGGCTGGCAATCTCTCAGTCGCTTAGAATTATCAGCTCTGGGACTTTGAGTTCTTCTTGCGCCATCTTTTGGGCTGTTCGTGCCTGTTCCGTAGCAGGATCGGAGCCCTAGGCGTTCACTAGAGCAGGGCAACTCAGTCGCTGGGTTGTGATGCTGTATGTGGGGGTGGGGTCAAAGAGGAACAATGGCGTCCCATCTGCTGCCTCCCACGTGGCGCCCACAGGTGCAGCAGCTGCCACTGTCACCTGGGCCCTCATGCTTCATCCCACTGTTCGCGAGTGTGCCACCGCCATCAGCCCTCACCCCTGGGGCCTGCGTGGTCTGTCGCACTGTGCGAGAATGTGCAACCGCGGTTAGTCTGCCCCACACTCTGACTGGGTCCGGGCCACTTGCATGCCTAGGTCTGGGGATCTGTCCTGCCCAACCCTGCTCCGCTACTGGCTCTGCCCCTCTTACCATCCCAGTTGAACAGTTAGTTGTTGTCAGACTTCCGTATAATTCAATTTTCTGTTCTTTGGCTGTGTCTTTGTTCTCCAAACCTTTGTTGTATTCAAACTTGGTTGTGGGAGAAGGCACAGTGTTTCCACCTATGCCTCCATCTTGGCGGAAGTCCAGATTTTATTTATTTATTTTTAGAGAGAGTGGAAAGGAGGGGGAAAAAAGGGAGAGAAACATCAGTGTGTGGTTGCCTCATGTGCCCCCCACCAGGGACCTGGCCTGCAACCCAGGCATGTGCCCTGACAGGGAATTGAACCAGTGACCTTTTGGTTTGCTGGCTGGCACTCAGTCCACTGAGCCACACCAGCCAGGGCCCATCTGCTACTTTAGTAGCCCCTTTGCCACATAATGTAATGTATTCGAAAGTTCTGAGGATTGAGGCATGCACATCTGGTGGGGGGAGGTGCAGTATTCGGTTCCCTCAGCATCCCAGAGAAGGGAGGCCTGGACTGGAGAGGTACATGCTGGGTCGTGGTGGCACGGGCACAGCCAGCCCCTGTTGACTCCTATCCTCTCCTCCTCCCCCCACCTTTGCAAACTGCAGGAAGCCTTGTAAGCACGCATGAGGACACAGTGTTGTGAGATTCTACCTTAACTTTGCCAGTCACATTTAATGGATAAGAGCATAGATTCAGACCAATTTACCTTTAAATTCCAGATTCATCCCTAGTGAAGGCTTGAGTATATTACTTAACATTTTTAAGCTCAGTTTCTTCATTCTTAAAATGGGCATAATACCTTCCTCATAGTTACCATTGTAAAGCTGAAACAAAGGTGTCCACAGAACACTTAGCAGAGCACATGAATCTATGAGGATCTCAGATTAT
>NW_028082082.1:0-661 GCF_014824575.4 Sturnira hondurensis
CACACTGCAACGTGGTCGCATGTGTCCATTTGCGACTCGCAACACGAAGCTGCCGGTCCCCTGTGTATTCTGGGAGGAATACGACAGGCTGGGGAGCACAGAAATGTCACCCTGAGATTGCCGCCGTCCAGGCTTGGTGTTTCGCTTCGTGTCGTGGTGGTCATTTATGTGAACTCTCTGTCGAGACGGAACAGTGCCCAGTGACAAGGAGGGCTTGGGGCCAGAGCTACCTAAGGGGTGACACAGGGCTTCCCAGGGTGCCCGGGGACATTCCAGCTTTTAGTTCCTCCTGTTAGTGAACAGCGCCAACTCCAAAGCAAATTCTTGTATTTGACCTGCGTTCAGGCAAAAGAAAAATAAGTTGGTGACACGTGGCTCAGCCACTGCTGTTGGACCAACGGTGGTGCCGTGCTGTTGCCCGATGGGGGGGCAGGGGTGGGGGGCAGTGGCTGTGGGCCTGGGAGGAGCCGCCGGTTCCTGCTGCTGGTGTTGGTAAAGGATGCATCTGCTTTCCACCCGGGGTGTCCCTCCTTCACTGACCGTCGCTCGCTCACTCAGCGAATGACCCGGTGTGTGACCATCACTGCTGGTGTGTGTTTCAATCTGTGCGCTGCCCTTTGCCTTCGTAAGAGGGGCCGTTTGACCCGGTCCGTGGCTGACT
>NW_028082083.1:0-723 GCF_014824575.4 Sturnira hondurensis
CCCCCCCCCCCCCCCCCCGCCTCGAGTCCCTCTGGGACCCACAGTGGGCAGGAGAAAGTTCTGTTCAGGGTGAAAACAGATCATTAATAAAAACAACTCCAAAGTTATTATTTCTATTTCCTGACACCAACTGTCTAGTTTAGCAGGGGTTATACCAAATCATATCCCGGAATCACTGTACTTTTGAAAACTGTGAACTCCCACTATTGGGTACGCCCACAAGAATTAAAAGTCAAAAGTGAAATTCCCTCTTCTCACCAGATACAAAGAAACTGGGGCCCAATACTCGTGGAATCCAGTTTGCCGCACGGTCAGCATCCTTTCCCCGGCGGGTGGCGGGTCTGGACTGGAAGCGGCTGCATGGCCCAAGAATATGGTGCCCCAGGGATGACGCCTGCTGTCTCTGCCCTCTCCTGGGATCCATGCTCCCTGAATCCCCTTCCCTGTGTGGGTCCAGGGGCAAGTGTGCTGATGACAGGCGCCCATCTGAGATTTGAGGGCAGATGTGCAGGCGGAGTCGTCACGCTCGGGGGCCGGGTTGCTGAGACACGGGGCTTCGCAGTCCTCCCTGGGAGCTCCCTGCTGCAGAGGCCCCTTGGAGCTCCCTGCTGCAGTCCTCCCTGGGAGCTCCCTGCTGCAGAGGCCCCTTGGAGCTCCCTGCTGCAGTGTCTCCTTGGCCTGCCTTGCAAGCTCTGGTTTCCCCACCCGTCCCAGGCTCAGGCT
>NW_028082084.1:0-529 GCF_014824575.4 Sturnira hondurensis
ATCAGCTGATAGTCTTATGGGAATTCCTTTGTAAGTAACTGTCTCCTTTTCTGTTGCTGCTTTTAAGATTCTCTTTTTATCTTTAATCTTGGCTAATGTAATGATGATGTGTCTTGGTGTGTGCTTCCTTGGGTCTAACTTTTTTGGACTCTCTGGGCTTCCTGGGCTCCCTGGAAGTCTGATTCCTTTGCCAGACTGGAGAATTCTCCTTCACTATGTTTTCAAATAAGTTTTCACTTTCTTGCTCTTGCTCTTCTCCTTCTGGCACCTGTATGATTCTGATGTTGGAACGTTTAAAGTTGTCTTGGAGGTTCTTCAGCCTGTCCTCATTGTTTTGAATTCTTGTTTTTTTTACTCTGTTCTGCTTCAATGTTTATTTCTTCCTTCTGCTCCAAACCATTTCTTTGAATCCCAGTTTTCTTCCCTTCACTGCTCATTCTTTGTATATTTTCCTTTATTTCACCTTTCATACCCTTGACTTTTTCTTCTATTTTGTGACCATCTTTAACTAATTCTGTGAGCATCCTGA
>NW_028082085.1:0-587 GCF_014824575.4 Sturnira hondurensis
GGAGCATATATATTAAAGATTTTTTATGTCTTTTTGGAGAATTTACCCCTTTGTTATTTTGCATTGTCTTCCCTTATTCCCAATAACATTCCTTGTTCTGAGGTCTACTGTGTCAGAAATGAATATAGACACTGCCACATTTTGATTAGGGTTAGCATCATATATTTTTCTCCATCCTTTTACTTTTAATGTATATATATTTTTCTATTTATTTATTTAATATATTTTATTGATTATGCTATTACAGTTGTCCCATCCCCCCTTCACTCCCCTCCACCCTGCACACCCCCTCCCCCACCATTTCCCTCCTTTCGTTCATGTTCATGTGTCACAGTTTTTTAGATTCTGTATTACCCATAGTAATCCTGCCTTCCCCCTATTTTCTACTTACCGTCTATGCTTCTTATTCTCTGTACCTTCTGCCCCCTTCTTCTGCTCCCACTCCCCTGTTGCTAACCCTTCATGTGATCTCCATTTCTATGGTTCCGCCCCCAATCTAGCTGTCCACTTAGTTTACTTTTGTTTTGGGTGTGGCTGTTAATAACTGTGAGTTTTCTGTCCTTTCACTGTTCATATTTTTTATCTTC
>NW_028082086.1:0-699 GCF_014824575.4 Sturnira hondurensis
GCAAAGCAGGCTTCACAGGAATTTAGAAATTCTTTCTTATGCCTGATCACCCTGGAACCCTCTCTAGCACCCTAGAGAAGACTGCACTGCCTTCCCTGTGATAGGTTTTTAGGCTTAAGTGGATTAGGGCCAGGAAGTGCTTATCCCTGATGGAAATGAAGCCAGGGGATGAGAGTCCATGAGTCCCTCTTTCTTGCAGGCCCCCAAGTCCTTCCTTGAGGGCCTCCCAAGTGATTGTGTCTGGCTTAGGTTGCCCCTCCACAGGGTTGTACCTGTCAATGACTAACTGACCAAGCAGAGGATGAAGCAGAAGCAGCGTTTGCTAACACAGACAAGCTATGTCCCCTTAGTGGCTCACATTCCAGAGGTCGCTCACTCAGTCTTAGCCATGGGGGGTGGTCACAACACCTGAAACACGGCAGAGCAGTTCCCAACAGACTGAGGTGCCCCATTCCCAGAGTTTCTGACTCGGTAAGTCTGGGCTGAGGCCTGAGAGGTTGCCTCTGTGATGTACAGGTGATGCTGATGCAGCTAGTCTGGGGACTATGCATTAAGAAGAAACACCTTAGGATATTTGAGAAACAACAAGTGTGAAAAGACCCATATCTTGGCCACGTTTCCTCCCATCTCCTTCAACTTTGGAACATCCAGGATCTGGTCTTTCTCTCAGAGACAGCAGGAGGAGGGAAGGGTGCACCT